>NC_138307.1:44091618-44129118 GCF_965601325.2 Salmo salar | reverse complement strand
GATTCATGAGTCTTTTAAAGGCCTTGTCTCCTACCAGTTCACTGCTCTCAGGGTACGTGGGACTGGCTGCTCGTACATTACAAGTGTGTGTTTGTTTTGCTTCCAGTGTGTTGTAACAGTAGATGGGTGTGTGTGTGTGTGTTGTGCATCCAGTGTGTTGTAACAGTAGATGGGGTGTGTGTGTGTGTTGTGTGTCCAGTGCGTTGTATTTGTAGATGGTGTGTGTGTGTGTGTGTGTGTGTGTGTGTGTTGTGTGTCCAGTGTGTTGTAACAGTAGATGGGGTGTGTGTGTGTTTGTTTTGCTTCCAGTGCGTTGTATTTGTAGATGGGGTGTGTGTGTGTGTTTGTGTTTGTGTGTCTGTGTTGTGCGTCCAGTGTGTTGTAACAGTAGATTGTGTGTGTGTGTGTGTGTGTGTGTGTGTGTGTGTGTGTGGTGTGTGTGTGTGTGTGTGTGTGTGTGTGTGTGTGTGTGTGTGTGTGTTGTCAGGACCTCCAGGACCCTCTGGAGCAGCTGACATATTTAGAGAACCAAGACCAAAACAAAGAGAAGGTCATACAGAGTAACAGGTGAGAACATCTGGTCCCTCTGACAGCATCTCTTCATCTCCTGTCCTCCACTCCTCTCTTATCCCCTACGCCGTCCACATAGCTCCAACAGTACTGGGACAGAGCTCCAACAGTACTGGGACGTACTGGGACAGAGCTCCAACAGTACTGGGACGTACTGGGACAGAGCTCCAACAGTACTGGGACATACTGGGACAGAGCTCCAACAGTACTGGGACAGAGCTCCAACAGTACTGGGACGGAGCTCCAGCAGTACTGGGACGGAGCTCCAGCAGTACTGGGACAGAGCTCCAGCAGTACCGGGACAGAGCTCCAACAGTACTGGGACAGAGCTCCAACAGTACTGGGACAGAGCTCCAACAGTACTGGGACATACTGGGACAGAGCTCCAACAGTACTGGGACAGAGCTCCAACAGTACTGGGACGGAGCTCCAGCAGTACTGGGACAGAGCTCCAGCAGTACCGGGACAGAGCTCCAACAGTACTGGGACAGAGCTCCAACAGTACTGGGACGGAGCTCCAACAGTACTGGGACAGAGCTCCAACAGTACTGGGACGGTGCTCCAACAGTACTGGGACAGAGTTACAACAGTACTGGGACAGTGCTCCAACAGTACTGGGACAGAGCTCCAACAGTACTGGGACAGAGCTCCAACAGTACTGGGACATACTGGGACAGAGCTCCAACAATACTGGGACAGTGCTCCAACAGTACTGGGACAGAGCTCCAACAGTACTGGGACAGAGCTCCAACAGTATTGGGACAGAGCTCCAACAGTATTGGGACAGAGCTCCAACAATGCTGGGACAGTGCTCCAACAGTACTGGGACATACTGGGACAGAGCTCCAACAGTACTGGGACAGTGCTCCAACAGTACTGGGACATACTGGGACAGAGCTCCAACAGTACTGGGACAGAGCTCCAACAGTACTGGGACATACTGGGACAGAGCTCCAACAATACTGGGACAGAGCTCCAACAGTACTGGGACATAGCTCCAACAGTACTGGGACAGAGCTCCAACAGTACTGGGACATACTGGGACAGAGCTCCAACAGTACTGGGACAGAGCTACAACAGTACTGGGACAGAGCTCCAACAGTACTGGGACAGAGTTCCAACAGTACTGGGACAGAGCTCCAACAGTACCGGGACAGTGCTCCAACAGTACTGGGACGTACTGGGACAGAGCTCCAACAGTACTGGGACAGAGCTCCAACAGCACCGGCACAGTGCTCCAACAGTACTGGGACAGAGCTCCAACAGTACTGGGACATACTGGTACAGTGCTCCATCAGTACATGGACATACTGGGACAGAGCTCCAACAGTACTGGGACAGAGCTCCAACAGTCCTGGGACATACTGGGACAGAGCTCCAACAGTACTGGGACATACTGGGACAGAGCTCCAACAGTACTGGGACATACTGGGACAGAGCTCCAACAGTACTGGGACAGAGCTCCAACAGTACTGGGACAGAGCTCCAACAGTACTGGGACGGAGCTCCAGCAGTACTGGGACGGAGCTCCAGCAGTACTGGGACAGAGCTCCAACAGTACTGGGACAGTGCTCCAACAGTCCTGGGACGGAGCTCCAACAGTACTGGGACAGAGCTCCAACAGTACTGGGACATACTGGGACAGAGCTCCAACAGTACTGGGACAGAGCTACCAACAGTACTGGGACAGGAGCTCCAAGCAGTACTGGGACAGAGCTCCAACAGTACTGGGACAGAGCTCCAACAGTACTCGGGACAGTGCTCCAACAGTACTGGGACAGAGTTACAACAGTACTGGGACAGTGCTCCAACAGTACTGGGACAGAGCTCCAACAGTACTGGGACAGAGCTCCAACAGTACTGGGACATACTGGGACAGAGCTCCAACAGTACTGGGACAGTGCTCCAACAGCACCGGGACAGTGCTCCAACAGTACTGGGACAGAGCTCCAACAGTACTGGGACAGAGCTCCAACAATGCTGGGACAGTGCTCCATCAGTACATGGACATACTGGGACAGAGCTCCAACAGTACTGGGACAGAGCTCCAACAGTCCTGGGACATACTGGGACAGAGCTCCAACAGTACTGGGACATACTGGGACAGAGCTCCAACAGTACTGGGACATACTGGGACAGAGCTCCAACAGTACTGGGACAGAGCTACAACAGTACTGGGACAGAGCTCCAACAGTACTGGGACAGAGTTCCAACAGTACTGGGACAGAGCTCCAACAGTACCGGGACAGTGCTCCAACAGTACTGGGACGTACTGGGACAGAGCTCCAACAGTACTGGGACAGAGCTCCAACAGCACCGGCACAGTGCTCCAACAGTACTGGGACAGAGCTCCAACAGTACTGGGACATACTGGTACAGTGCTCCATCAGTACATGGACATACTGGGACAGAGCTCCAACAGTACTGGGACAGAGCTCCAACAGTCCTGGGACATACTGGGACAGAGCTCCAACAGTACTGGGACATACTGGGACAGAGCTCCAACAGTACTGGGACATACTGGGACAGAGCTCCAACAGTACTGGGACAGAGCTCCAACAGTACTGGGACAGAGCTCCAACAGTACTGGGACGGAGCTCCAGCAGTACTGGGACGGAGCTCCAGCAGTACTGGGACAGAGCTCCAACAGTACTGGGACAGTGCTCCAACAGTCCTGGGACGGAGCTCCAACAGTACTGGGACGGAGCTCCAACAGTACTGGGACGGTGCTCCAACAGTACTGGGACAGAGTTACAACAGTACTGGGACAGTGCTCCAACAGTACTGGGACAGAGCTCCAACAGTACTGGGACAGAGTTCCAACAGTACCGGCACAGTGCTCCAACAGTACTGGGACAGAGCTCCAACAGTACTGGGACATACTGGGACAGAGCTCCAACAGTACTGGGACAGAGCTCCAACAGTACTGGGACAGAGCTCCAACAGTACCGGGACAGAGCTCCAACAGTACTGTGACAGAGCTCCAACAGTACCGAGACAGTGCTCCAACAGTACTGGGACAGAGCTACAACAGTACTGGGACATACTGGGACAGAGCTCCAACAGTACTGGGACAGTGCTCCAACAGTACTGGGACAGAGCTCCAACAGTACTGGGACAGTGCTCCAACAGTACTGGGACAGAGCTCCAACGGTACTGGGACAGAGCTCCAACAGTACTGGGACATACTGGGACAGAGCTCCAACAGTACTGGGATGGTGCTCCAACAGTACTGGGACATACTGGGACAGAGCTCCAACAGTACTGGGACAGAGCTCCAACAGTACTGGGACAGAGCTCCAACAGTTCACTGTATCAAATCAAATGTTATTGGTCACATACACTTCTGTCTTCATTAAACAGAAGGCCTGTTAACACACAATTAAATGTCCTGGTTCTGTTGGACTAGTGTCTTCCAGGGAGAGAGACTGTAGATGGTACCTCTCTAGTGCTGTAGGACTGGTGTCTTCCAGGGATAGAGACTGTAGATGGTACCTCTCTAATGCTGTAGGACTGGTGTCTTCCAGGGAGAGAGACTGTAGATGGTACCTCTCTAGTGTTGTAGGACTGGTGTCTTCCAGGGAGAGAGACTGTAGATGGTACCTCTCTAGTGTTGTAGGACTGGTGTCTTCCAGGGAGAGAGACTGTAGATGGTACCTCTCTAGTGCTGTAGGACTGGTGTCTTCCAGGGAGAGAGACTGTAGATGGTACCTCTCTAATGCTGTAGGACTGGTGTCTTCCAGGGAGAGAGACTGTAGATGGTACCTCTCTAGTGTTGTAGGACTGGTGTCTTCCAGGGAGAGAGACTGTAGATGGTACCTCTCTAGTGTTGTAGGACTGGTGTCTTCCAGGGAGAGAGACTGTAGATGGTACCTCTCTAGTGCTGTAGGACTGGTGTCTTCCAGGGAGAGAGACTGTAGATGGTACCTCTCTAGTGTTGTAGGACTGGTGTCTTCCAGGGAGAGAGACTGTAGATGGTACCTCTCTAGTGTTGTAGGACTGGTGTCTTCCAGGGAGAGAGACTGTACATGGTACCTCTCTAGTTCTGTTGGACTGGTGTCTTCCAGGGAGAGAGACTGTAGATGGTACCTCTCTAGTGCTGTAGGACTGGTGTCTTCCAGGGAGAGAGACTGTAGATGGTACCTCTTCTCTGAGGTACTGAGTCAGGGTGGATAGCTGTTAGTCCAGAGATAGAACTGAGTCAGGGTGGATAGCTGTTAGTTCAGAGATAGAACTGAGTCAGAGTGGATAGCTGTTAGTGAGTCAGAGTGGATAGCTGTTAGTCCAGAGATAGATAGAACTGAGTCAGAGTGGATAGCTGTTAGTCCAGAGATAGAACTGAGTCAGAGTGGATGGCTGTTAGTCCAGAGATAGAACTGAGTCAGAGTGGATAGCTGTTATTCCAGAGATAGAACTGAGTCAGAGTGGATAGCTGTTAGTCCAGAGATAGATAGAACTGAGTCAGGGTGGATAGCTGCTAGTCCAGAGATAGAACTGAGTCAGAGTGGATAGCTGTTAGTCCAGAGATAGAACTGAGTCAGAGTGGATAGCTGTTAGTCCAGAGATAGAACTGAGTCAGAATGGATAGCTGTTAGTCCAGAGATAGAACTTATTCAGGGTGGATAGATGTTAGTCCAGAGATAGAACTGAGTCAGGGTGGATAGATGTTAGTCCAGAGATAGAACTGAGTCAGAGTGGATAGCTGTTAGTCCAGAGATAGAACTGAGTCAGAGTGGATAGCTGTTAGTCCAGAGATAGAACTGAGTCAGAGTGGATAGCTGTTATTCCAGAGATAGAACTGAGTCAGGGTGGATAGCTGTTAGTCCAGAGATAGAACTGAGTCAGAGTGGATAGCTGTTAGTCCAGAGATAGAACTGAGTCAGAGTGGATAGCTGTTAGTCCAGAGATAGACCTAAGTCAGAGTGGATAGCTGTTAGTCCAGAGATAGATAGACCTGAGTCAGAGTGGATAGCTGTTAGTCCAGAGATAGAACTGAGTCAGAGTGGATAGCTGTCAGTCCAGAGATTGAACTGAGTCAGAGTGGATAGCTGTTAGTCCAGAGATAGAACTGAGTCAGAGTGGATAGCTTTTAGTCCAGAGATAGAACTGAGTCAGAGTGGATAGCTGTTAGTCCAGAGATAGAACTGAGGCAGAGTGGATAGCTGTTAGTCCAGAGATAGAACTGAGTCAGAATGGATAGCTGTTAGTCCAGAGATAGAACTTATTCAGGGTGGATAGATGTTAGTCCAGAGATAGAACTGAGTCAGGGTGGATAGATGTTAGTCCAGAGATAGAACTGAGTCAGAGTGGATAGCTGTTAGTCCAGAGATAGAACTGAGTCAGAGTGGATAGCTGTTAGTCCAGAGATAGAACTGAGTCAGAGTGGATAGCTGTTATTCCAGAGATAGAACTGAGTCAGGGTGGATAGCTGTTAGTCCAGAGATAGAACTGAGTCAGAGTGGATAGCTGTTAGTCCAGAGATAGAACTGAGTCAGAGTGGATAGCTGTTAGTCCAGAGATAGACCTGAGTCAGAGTGGATAGCTGTTAGTCCAGAGATAGATAGACCTGAGTCAGAGTGGATAGCTGTTAGTCCAGAGATAGAACTGAGTCAGAGTGGATAGCTGTCAGTCCAGAGATTGAACTGAGTCAGAGTGGATAGCTGTTAGTCCAGAGATAGAACTGAGTCAGAGTGGATAGCTTTTAGTCCAGAGATAGAACAGAGTCAGGGTAGATAGCTGTTAGTCCAGAGATAGAACTGAGTCAGGGTGGATAGCTGTTAGTCCAGAGATAGAACTGAGTCAGAGTGGATAGCTGTTAGTCCAGAGATAGAACAGAGTCAGAGTGGATGGCTGTTAACCTCCAGAGAAATGTTTGTATTTTGTGTTTATTAACCTCTCTGGGCCAGTGGGACGTTAGCGTGGATAGCTGTTATTCCAGAGATAGAACTGAGTCAGGGTGGATAGCTGTTAGTCCAGAGATAGAACTGAATAGCGTCCCACTCTATTCAACAGCCAGTGGAATCGCGTGGCGCGAAATACAAATACCTCAAAAATGCTATAACTTCAATTTCTCAAACATATGACTATTTTACACCATTTTAAAGACAAGACTCTCGTTAATCTAACCACATTGTCCGATTTCAAAAAGGCTTTACAGCGAAAGCAAAACATTAGATTATGTCAGGAGAGTACCCTGCCAAAAATAATCACACAGCCATTTTCAAAGCAAGCATATATGTCACAAAAACCAAAACCACAGCTAAATGCAGCACTAACCTTTTGATGATCTTCATCAGATGACACTCCTAGGACATTATGTTATACAATACATGCATGTTTTGTTCAATCAAGTTCATATTTATATCAAAAACCAGCTTTTTACATTAGCATGTGATGTTCAGAACTAGCATACCCACCGAAAACTTCTGGGGAATTTACTAAATTACTCATGATAAACGTTGACAAAATACGTAACAATTATTTTAAGAATTATAGATACAGAACTCCTTTATGCAAACGCTATGTCAGATTTTAAAATAGCTTTTTGGCGAAAGCACATTTTGCAATATTCTGAGTACATAGCTCGGCCATCACAGGCTAGCTAATTTGACACCCACCAAGTTTGGGGCTCACTAAACTCAGAATTACTATTAGAAAAATTGGATTACCTTTGCTGTTCTTCGTCAGAATGCACTCCCAGGACTTCTACTTCAACAACAAATGTTGTTTTGGTTCCAAATAATCCATAGTTATATCCAAATACCTCCGTTTTGTTCGTGCGTTCAGGTCACTTTCCGAAGGGTGACGCGCCGGCGCGTTTCGTAACAAAAATTGTCGAAATATTCCATTACCGTACTTTGAAGCATGTCAAACGCTGTTTAAAATCAAATTTTATGCTATTTTTCTCGTAAAATAGCGATAATATTCCAACCGGGCAACGTTGTATTCATTCAAAGACTGAAAGAAAAAAATGGAGAAGTCTCGTGAATGCGCATCTCAGTCTCACTGTCCCCAGGCTGACCACTTACAAACTCTGCTCCTATACTTTGCCCAGAGACAGCAGACACCCCATTCCACTTTTTGGCGGCTTTAGAGAGCCAATGGAAGCCTTAGAAAGTGTCACTTTACAGCACAGATGCTGTATTTTTGATAGAGATGCAACAGAAGGACAACAAATTGTCAGACAGGGCACTTCCTGCATGGAATCTTCTCAGGTTTTGGCCTGCCATATGAGTTCTGTTATACTCACAGACACCATTCAAACAGTTTTAGAAACTTGTGTTTTCTATCCAAATCTACTAATTATATGCATATTCTCGTTTCTGGGCAAGAGTAGTAACCAGTTTAAATCGGGTACGTTTTTTATCCGGCCGTGAAAATACTGCCCCCTAGCCCCAACAGGTTAAGGATCCTCTTTTTCTGCTGCCGAGGAAGCAGCTACTCCTCATGGTGTTCAGCAGAACTTATAGGCTGACCACACCACTCAATTACTGCAACCACGCTGCTCGCGCGCGTCAACGAGCGTCTGCGTTGCCAAGGGCTAAAATATAACTTTTTTTCTATTTCTGACACAGATCGCGCTGCAAATCCTGCCTCTCCCATCTCCTCATTGGTTTATAGAAGCAGGTACCCACGTGCCATCTCCTCATTGGTTATACCCACGTGGTTGATTGAAAGACGAACTGTGTTGCCGGTCGTCGTGGTAATACTATGAAGTTTAGATGCCAATCACCATATAAGTTCAAAGATGAAAAAGCCTGGAAGGAGGAGAGATGACTAGAAACGATTCGGTTGGCCGTTATTTGTGTGGATTTATTGTTGGAGTAGAGGACCTTGTGCATTTCTGGTAAAATAACAACTCAATGTTTATATCACAGGACAAATTAGCTAGCAACAGCAAGCTAACTAGCTAAATTGACATAAAAATTGACATTAATAAACACTATTTCCGTGCTTTTAGGGCCCATAATCATAGTCATAGTCATCCATGACTTCCTGTTTCACTGGGGTATAAATATGAGGTGACACACAGGCTCAACTCCCTCAGTCATCCATGACTTTCTGTTTCACTGGGGTATAAATATGAGGTGACACACAGGCTCAACTCCCTCAGTCATCCATGACTTCCTGTTTCACTGCGGTATAAATATGAGGTGACACACAGGCTCAACTCCCTCAGTCATCCATGACTTGCTGTTTCACTGGGGTATAAATATGAGGTGACACACAGGCTCAACTCTCTCAGTCATCCATGACTTCCTGTTTCACTGGGGTATAAATATGAGGTGACACAAAAGCTCAACTCCCTCAGTCATCCATGACTTCCTGTTTCACTGGGTATAAATATGAGGTGACACACAGGCTCAACTCCTTCAGTCATGCATGACTTCCTGTTTCACTGGGGAGTAAATATGAGGTGACACACAGGCTCAACTCCCTCAGTCATCCATCAACATGGAAGGTTGTTGACCTTCACATATCAGGCCATGGCTATAAAAGACAGCTACACGACTGAAAATGAAGAAATGTAAAACAGCTGGAGTTGTGATGAACCTGCCTGGAACAGGAAGTGAGTGTATTTTACCCCCACGCACAGTGAGAAGGATGGTTCAAGTGGCAAATCTCCAATGATCACAGTTGTAGAATTGCAGAAGTTGATGACATTTTGGGGTCGCCAAGTCTCCAAAACTACAATTAGACGCCACCTCCATGCCAACAAGTTATTTGGAAGGGTTGCCAGTTGAAAGCCTCTGCTGTCACCAAACCACAAACATCAGTGCCTGGAGTTTGGTGAATGTCATTGGAACCAGGTTCTATGGTCTGATGAGACTAAAATAGAGCTTTTAGGCAACAAACATCAGAGGTGTGAAAAGAACCATGGTCAAGCAGAAAATAGCCTGATCACCACTGTGAAGTATGGTGGTGGACCTGTGATGTTGTGGGACAGTTTTACGTCCAAAAGGCCCTGGGTACCTAGGTAGGGTACATGGCATCATGGACTACATCTATTTTAGGCCAAAACCTGCCTGCCTCTGCCAGGAGGCTTAACCTCTTGGGGCTAGGTGGGACGCTAGCGTGCCACCCGTGGTGCACTCCATCAACAGCAGGTGCATTTCAAGAGCGGCAAATTTGAATCCAAATAAATGTCAAAATTCAAATTTTTCAAAAATACAACTATTTTACACCATTTGAAAGATAAACATCTCCTTAATCTAACCACGTTTTACGATTTCAAAAAGGTTTTACGGCGAAAGCATAAATTTAGAGTATGTTAGGACAGTACATTTACAAGAGTTGTGTGTAATGTTTTGTCAAGTCAAAGACAGGGTCACCAAAACCATAAAACCAGCTAAAATGATGCACTAACCTTTTACAATCTCCATCAGATGACACTCCTAGGACATTATGTTGGACAATGCATGCATTTTTAGTTCTATCAAGTTCATATTTATATCCAAAAACAGCGTTTTACTATGGCATTGATGTTGAGGAAATCGTTTCCCTCCAATAACCGGCAGTCAAGTCAGCGTCACAAATTAAATAATTAAAATTAGAAAACATTGGTAAAATATTATATTGTCATTTAAAGAATTATAGATTTACATCTCTTGAACTCAATCAACTTGCCAGATTTAAAAATAACCTTACTGGGAAATCACACTTTGCAATAATCTGAGCACTGCGCCCAGAAAAATACGCGTTGCGATACAGACTAGACGTCATGTTGGGGAGATCTAAAATCGAAAATACTATGTAAATAATCCATTACCTTTGATTCTCTTCATCAGATGTCACTTCCAGGTATCACAGGTCCATAACGAATGTAGTTTTGTTCAAAAAAGCTCATCATTTATGTCCAAAAATCTCCGTCTCGTTAGCACATGATGTAAGCCAGCCGGACTTCTCGTCATGAACGAGGGGAAAAAATATATTTCCGTTCGTTCAAACATGTAAAACGTTGTATAGCATAAATCATTAGGGCCTTTTTTAACCAGAACATGAATAATATTCAAGGTGGACGAATGCATACTCTTTTATAACGTATTGGAACGAGGGTACCCAACATGAACTCGCGCGCCAGGTGTCTAATGGGACATCATCGTTCCATGGCTCTTGTTCGGTCAGATCTCCCTCCAGAAGACTCAAAACACTTTGTAAAGGCTGGTGACATCTAGTGGAAGCAATAGGAAGTGCCAAAATATTCCTAAGCCCCTGTGTTTTTCAATGGGATAGGTTTAAAGTCAATACAACACATCAGGTATCCACTTCCTGTCAGAAAATGTCTCAGGGTTTTGCCTGCCAAATGAGTTCTGTTATACTCACAGACACCATTCAAACAGTTTTAGAAACTTTAGAGTGTTTTCTATCCATATATAATAAGTATATGCATATTCTAGTTACTGGGTAGGATTAGTAACCAGATTAAATCGGGTACATTTTTTTTATCCAGACGTGCAAATGCTGCCCCCTAGACCCAACAGGTTAAACTGGCTCCTTGTTGGATCTTCCAGCAGGACACTGATGCAACAGATACCTCCCTTGTTCACACAAAAAATGGTTCACTGACCATAGAATCAAGCTTTTGCAATGGCCATCCCAGTCCCCTGATCTAAACCCCGTTGAGAACCTGTTGGGTGAGCTGAAGAGGAGAGTCCACAAGCGAAGACCAAGGACTCTGAACGTTCTGGAGTTTCTGTGTGGAGGAATGGTCTCTAATCTCTTCCTGTGTGTTCTCCCACCTCTTCAAACATTACAGGAGACAACTCAGGGCTCTTATCTTGGAAAAGGGACGGTGTACTAAAGGCAGGGGTGCCAATATTTGTGAAAAGTATGTTTTGAATAAAATAATTATTTCTTGTACAGATCCTTGCGACACGGGGCCGTGTATTATCATGCTGAAACATGAGGTGATGGTGGCGGATGAATGGCACAACAATGAGCCTCAGGATCTCGTCACGGTATCTCTGTGCATTCAAATTGCCAATGATAAAATTAAATTGTGTTCATGTCCGTAGCTTATGCCGGCCAAAACCATAACCCCAAGTTCTCTGAAACAACGTTGAGAAACGTTTATGGTAGAGAAATGAACATTCAATCGGTGGACATTCCTGCAGTCAGCATGCCAACTGCACTCTCCCTCAAAAATGTTGACATCTGTGGCATTGTGTTGTGTGACAAAACCACACATTTTAGAGTGGCCTTTTATGGTCCCCAGCACAAGGTGCATCTGTGTAATGATCGGGCTGTTTAATCAGCTTCTTGATATTCCACACCTGTCAGGTGGATGGATTATCTTGGCAAAGGAGAAATGCTCACAATCAGGGATGTAAACAAATTTTTGCACAAAATTGGACAGAAGCTTTTTGTGCGTATGGAACATTTGCGGGATCTTTTATTTCAGCTCATGAAACACGGGGCCAATATATTTTTGTTCAGTATTTTTTTTGTTCAGTGTAGTTCTGTCCTTGCGCTCTTCATGTTTATTAATGTTCTTATGTCATGTTTTGTGTGAACCCCAGGAAGAGTAGCCGCTGCTTTCTGCTAATGGGGATCCTAATAAAATACCAAAAATATCCTTTCTCTCCTCAGTCTGGTCTCCCTGGATGAAGAGAAGCCATCAGAATCAGCCTCTGGTACGTAATGAACCCTATTGGGCTAGATATACGAAACATTACATTATATACTGCCCCCTATTGGGTTAGATATACTATAACATTACATTATATACTGACCCCTACTGACCCCTACTGGGCTAGATATACTATAACATTACATTATATACTGACCCCTACTGGGTTAGATATACTATAACATTACATTATATACTGACCCATACTGGGCTAGATATACTATAACATTACATTATATACTGACCCCTACTGGGCTAGATATACTATAACATTACATTATATACTGACCCCTACTGGGCTAGATATACTATAACATTACATTATATACTGACCCCTACTGGGCTAGATATACTATAACATTACATTATATACTGACCCCTACTGGGCTAGATATACTATAACATTACAGTATATACTGACCCCTACTGGGCTAGATATACTATAACATTACATTATATACTGACCCCTACTGGGCTAGATATACTATAACATTACATTATATACTGACCCCTACTGGGTTAGGTATACTATAACATTACATTATATACTGACCCCTACTGGTTTAGATATACTATAACATGTTCAGTGGACTGGAATGACATGATGTCCTTGATGTGGTTTCCTTTACAGGCCCCCTACATGCTGCTGATGGACAGAGCCACACCAGTGACAGCTCTCTGTGTGCTAGTCTGGACTCTGGTACGTGTGTGTATGTTCATGTACATGCGTGTTGTGATGCTTTATGGCATTGTTCTGTGCAGAAGCTGGTCCTTATTCACTTTTATTGTGCTAATTGTAAAAGGTATCTAAGTGTTGAGGTTTTACCATAGACCAGGGGTCTCCAGCAGGTCATCCCCAGCTACCAGCAGCCCTACTAGCTAGCCAAACTATTCTGAAAGGTTTTACCGTACACCAGGGGTCTCCAGCAGGTCATCCCCAGCTACCAGCAGCCCTACTAGCTAGCCAAACTATTCTGAAAGGTTTTACCGTACACCAGGGGTCTCCAGAAGGTCATCCCCAGCTACCAGCAGCCCTACTAGCTAGCCAAACTATTCTGAAAGGTTTTACCGTACACCAGGGGTCTCCAGAAGGTCATCCCCAGCTACCAGCAGCCCTACTAGCTAGCCAAACTATTCTGAAAGGTTTTACCGTACACCAGGGGTCTCCAGAAGGTCATCCCCAGCTACCAGCAGCCCTACTAGCTAGCCAAACTATTCTGAAAGGTTTTACCATAGACCAGGGGTCTCCAGCAGGTCATCGCCAGCTACCAGCAGCCCTACTAGCTAGCCAAACTATTCTGAAAGGTTTTACCGTACACCAGGGGTCTCCAGCAGTTCATCCTCAGCTACCAGCTACCAGCAGCCCTACTAGCTAGCCAAACTATTCTGATAGGTTTTACCGTACACCAGGGGTCTCTAGCAGGTCATCACCAGCTACCAGCAGCCCTACTAGCTAGCCAAACTATTCTGGAAGGTTTTACCATACAACACAGTGTACTACTTCCTCTAGTACACTAAGGACCAGGGAAGAGTTGGCAACACTACTTCCTCTAGTACACTAAGGACCAGGGAAGAATTGACAACACTACTTCCTCTAGTACACTAAGGACCAGGGAAGAGTTGACAACACTACTTCCTCTAGTACACTAAAGACCAGGGAAGAGTTGACAACACTACTTCCTCTAGTACACTAAGGACCAGGGAAGAGTTGACAACACTACTTCCTCTAGTACACTAAGGACCAGGGAAGAGTTGACAACACTACTTCCTCTAGTACACTAAGTACCAGGGAAGAGTGGACAACACTACTTCCTCTAGTACACTAAGGACCAGGGAAGAGTTGACAACACTACTTTCTCTAGTACACTAAGGACCAGGGAAGAGTTGACAACATAGTGTACTACTTCCTCTAGTACACTAAGGACCAGGGAAGAGTTGACAACATAGTGCACTACTTCCTCTAGTACACTAAGGACCAGGGAAGAGTTGACAACACTACTTCCTCTAGTACACTAAGGACCAGGGAAGAGTTGACAACACTACTTCCTCTAGTACACTAAGGACCAGGGAAGAGTTGACAACACTACTTCCTCTAGTACACTAAGGACCAGGGAAGAGTAGCAGGGAGGGAAAAAGTAGAAGAATGGGCCTATTTGAAAGTTAGAAAAATATTAGTAGCTAATATTTAGGGGTTAGGGAGTAGGGGTTAGGGGTTAGGGTTAGGGAGTAGGGGTTAGGGGTTAGGGAGTAGGGGTTAGGGAGTAGGGGTTAGGGGTTAGGGTTAGCGGTTAGGGGGTAGGGGTTAGGGGTTAGGGTTAGGGAGTAGGGGTTGGGGTTAGGGGTTAGGGTTAGGGAGTAGGGGTTAGGGAGTAGGGGTTAGGGAGTAGGGATTAGGGTTAGGGAGTAGGGGTTAGTGTTAGGGAGTAGGGGTTAGGGAGTAGGGGTTAGGGAGTAGGGGTTAGGGTTAGGGGTTAGGGAGTAGCTTGCAATGTTTCTTTTTTTTTAAAGTAGCTCTTATTCTATAAGACTGGAGACCCCTAACCCCTAACCCTAACCCCTAACCTTACCCCTAACCCCTTACCCCTAACCCCTGCTCCCTAACCTAAACCCTAACCCCTAACCCCTAACCCCTGCTCCCAAACCCCTAACCCCTTACCCCTAACCCCTAACCATCCTCCTGTACCCCAGCCCTGTCCTCTCTAACCATCGTCCTGTACCCCAGCCCTGTCCTCTCTAACCATCCTCCTGTACCCCAGCCCTGTCCTCTCTAACCATCCTCATGTACCCCAGCCCTGTCCTCTCTAACCATCCTCCTGTACCCCAGCCCTGTCCTCTCTAACCATCCTCCTGTACCCCAACCCTGTCCTCTCTAACCATCCTCCTGTACCCCAACCCTGTCCTCTCTAACCATCGTCCTGTACCCCAGCCCTGTCCTCTCTAACCGTCCTCCTCTTCCCCAGCCCTGTCCTCTCTAACCGTCCTCCTGTACCCCAACCCTGTCCTCTCTAACCATCCTCCTGTACCCCAACCCTGTCCTCTCTAACCATCCTCCTGTACCCTAGCCCTGTCCTCTCTAACCATCCTCCTGTACCCCAGCCCTGTCCTCTCTAACCATCCTCCTGTACCCCAACCCTGTCCTCTCTAACCATCGTCCTGTACCCCAGCCCTGTCCTCTCTAACCATCCTCCTGTTCCCCAGCCCTGTCCTCTCTAACCGTCCTCCTGTACCCCAACCCTGTCCTCTCTAACCATCCTCCTGTACCCTAGCCCTGTCCTCTCTAACCGTCCTCCTGTACCCCAGCCCTGTCCTCTCTAACCATCTTCTTGTTCCCCAACCCTGTCCTCTCTAACCATCGTCCTGTTCCCCAGCCCTGTCCTCTCTAACATCCTCCTGTACCCCAGCCCTGTCCTCTCTAACCATCCTCCTGTACCCCAGCCCTGTCCTCTCTAACCATCCTCCTGTACCACAACCCTGTCCTCTCTAACCATCCTCCTGTACCCCAACCCTGTCCTCTCTAACCATCCTCCTGTTCTCCAGCCCTGTCCTCTCTAACCATCGTCCTGTACCCTAGGCCTGTCCTCTCTAACCATCCTCCTGTACCCCAGCCCTGTCCTCTCTAACCATCCTCCTGTACCCCAACCCTGTCCTCTCTAACCGTCCTCCTGTACCCCAGCCCTGTCCTCTCTAACCATCGTCCTGTTCTCCAGCCCTGTGTGACCTCAGTGGGAATCTCAGTACAGCCAGCACCGATGACGACCTCTTACTCCTGGCCTGTGACCAGCCTGGCCTCTCTTCCTCCATGCAGCCTCTGGCCCCTCTACAGACCACAGCAGCCTCTGGTGGTCCCTGGAGGTTTGGAGGTGTGCAGCCCAGCAGCCTCACACATCTCTCTCTCCCTGGGAGCCTCACTGGTAAACAGGCTGACACTGTGGTGGTGGAGGAAGAGGTGGGCTCTTACCTGTCCTGTCCTCTAGTGAAGTTATTTTAACTGACACTGATGTTTTGGACTGTTTCAGTCAAAACAACACATCTTTCCACTCATTTCATTCATTTGAGTCTGTAAAGCCAAAGGGGCTTATAGCTGTCATTAAGGGGCTTATAGCTGTCATTAAGGGGCTTATAGCTGTAATTAAGGGGCTTATAGCTGTAAATAAGGGGCTTATAGCTGTAATTAAGGGGCTTATAGCTGTCATTAAGGGGCTTATAGCTGTCATTAAGGGGCTTATAGCTGTCATTAAGGGGCTCATAGCTGTCATTAAGGGGCTTATAGCTGTTATTAAGGGGCTTATAGCTGTAATTAAGGGGCTTATAGCTGTCATTAAGGGGCTCATAGCTGTCATTAAGGGGCTTATAGCTGTAATTAAGGGGCTTATAGCTGTCATTAAGGGGCTCATAGCTGTCATTAAGGGGCTCATAGCTGTCATTAAGGGGCTCATAGCTGTCATTAAGGGGCATATAGCTGTCATTAAGGGGCTTATAGCTGTCATTAAGGGGCTTATAGCTGTCATTAAGGGGCTTATAGCTGTCATTAAGGGGCTTATAGCTGTCATTAAGGGGCTTATAGCTGTCATTAAGGGGCTCATAGCTGTCATTAAGGTGTTTGTCAGACCAGGAGACATCCCGAAAATCGGTCTTCTCATGAAAACGTCTGTAGCCTCCAAACAGACCCACAGACTATTATGGCCCTCTATGGAAAGATGAGACTCTTACCATCACAGACTATTATGACCCTCTATGGAAAGATGAGACTCTTACCATCACAGACTATTATGGCCCTCGATGTAAAGACGAGACTCTTACCATCACAGACTATTATGACCCTCTATGGAAAGACGAGACTCTTACCATCACAGACTATTATGACCCTCTATGGAAAGACGAGACTCTTACCATCACAGACTATTATGGCCCTCTATGGAAAGACGAGACTCTTACCATCACAGACTATTATGGCCCTCTATGTAAAGACGAGACTCTTACCATCACAGACTATTATGACCCTCTATGGAAAGATGAGACTCTTACCATCACAGACTATTATGACCCTCTATGGAAAGAGACTCTTACCATCACAGACTATTATGGCCCTCTATGGAAAGAGACTCTTACCATCATAGACTATTATGGCCCTCTATGGAAAGACGAGACTCTTACCATCACAGACTATTATGGCCCTCTATGGAAAGATGAGACTCTTACCATCACAGACTATTATGGCCCTCTATGTAAAGAGACTCTTACCATCACAGACTATTATGACCCTCTATGGAAAGACGAGACTCTTACCATCACAGACTATTATAGCCCTCTATGGAAAGACGAGACTCTTACCATCACAGACTATTATGACCCTCTATGGAAAGACGAGACTCTTACCATCACAGACTATTATGACCCTCTATGGAAAGACGAGACTCTTACCATCACAGACTATTATGGCCCTCTATGGAAAGACGAGACTCTTACCATCACAGACTATTATGGCCCTCTATGGAAAGACGAGACTCTTACCATCACAGACTATTATGGCCCTCTATGTAAAGACGAGACTCTTACCATCACAGACTATTATGACCCTCTATGGAAAGATGAGACTCTTACCATCACAGACTATTATGACCCTCTATGGAAAGAGACTCTTACCATCACAGACTATTATGGCCCTCTATGGAAAGAGACTCTTACCATCATAGACTATTATGGCCCTCTATGGAAAGACGAGACTCTTACCATCACAGACTATTATGGCCCTCTATGGAAAGATGAGACTCTTACCATCACAGACTATTATGGCCCTCTATGTAAAGAGACTCTTACCATCACAGACTATTATGACCCTCTATGGAAAGACGAGACTCTTACCATCACAGACTATTATAGCCCTCTATGGAAAGACGAGACTCTTACCATCACCAGACTATTATGACCCTCTATGGAAAGACGAGACTCTTACCATCACCATGGTGTTATCTGTTTTGCTGTCACCACAAGCATCACGGGACTCATCTGAAATCTGTCTGTAGCTTGAAAGTATATATGGAGATAGTTTAATACCTAAAATACATTAAAAAAAATGATCTTTCTTATATCGCTCAGATATAGTACAGACACTTTGTATGGGCTAATAGCAGTAAGGCCAAATTCAATGTGGTATCAAATATACTTTTTAAATGTTTTGTTGATACCTTAAGGGGTCCTAAAACTAAGTGTCAGTTGGCTTTTTCATAGCCGATCATTGAGAGTATCTCTACCGCTCCTGCTGTCTCTAGAGAGTTGAAAACAGCAGGGTTCCATAGCCGCAGGCAGAACAGTTGAAACTGGAGCAGCAGCACGGCCAGGTGGACTGGGGACAGCAAGGAGTCATCATGCCAGGTAGTCCTGAGGCATGGTCCTAGGGCTCAGGTCCCCCGAGAGAGAGGGAAAGAAAGAAAGAATTAGAGAGAGCATACTTAAATTCACACAGGACACTGGAGAAATACTCCAGGTAAAACAGACTGACCCTAGCCCCCCGACACATAAACTACTGCAGCATAAATACTGGAAGCTGAGACAGGAGGGGTCAGGAGACACTGTGGCCCCATCCAATGACACCCCCAGACAGGGCCAAACAGGAAGGATATAACCCCACCCACTTTGCCAAAGCACAGCCTCCACACCACTAGAGGGAAATCTTCAACCACCAACCTACCATCCTGAGACAAGGCCGAGTATAGCCCACAAAGATCTCCGCCACGGCACAACCCAAGGGGGGGGCTCCAACCCAGACAGGAAGACCACGTCAGTGACTCAACCCACTCAAGTGACGCACCCCTCCTAGGGACGGCATGGAAGAGCACCAGTAAGCCAGTGACTCAGCCCCTGTAATAGGGTTAGAGGCAGAGAATCCCAGTAGAGAGAGGGGAACCGGCCAGACAGAGACAACAAGGGCGGTTCGTTGCTCCAGAGCCTTTCCGTTCACCTTCACACTCCTGGGCCAGACTACACTTAATCATAGGACCCACTGAAGAGATGAGTCTTCAATAAAGACTTAAAGGTTGAGACCGGGTCTGCGTCTCTCACGTCTTACCTGTCCTGTCCTGTCCTGTCCTCCCCCTGGATGAGTCTTACCTCTCCTGTCCTGTCCTGTCCTGTCCTGTCCTCCCTCTGGATGAGTCTTACCTCTCCTGTCCTGTCTTGTCCTCTCCTGTCCTCTCCTGTCCTGTCCTGTCCTGTCCTCCCCCTGGATGAGTCTTACCTCTCCTGTCCTGTCCTCTCCTCTCCTCTCCTCTCCTGTCCTCTCCTGTCCTCCCCCTGGATGAGTCTTACCTCCTCTCTCGTTCAGGTGCATGTGTGGTGTTTCTCTGATCTCAGTCTTCCAGTTGTCTTCTGACTCATTTGATTTCAACTGATTTCCCCTCTCTCTCTCTCTCTCTCTCTCGGTCTCTCTCTCTCTCTCTCTCAGGTTTCTCTCTCTCACTTTCTTTCTTTCTCTCTCTCTCTCTCTCTCTCTCTCTCTCTCTCTCTCTCAGGTCTCTCTCTCAGGTTTCTCTCTCTCTCTCAGGTTTCTCTCAGGTCCTGAGCTGACTTTGTCCTCTGTGTGAATGGTGTTTCAGACCAGCCTGTTTTTCTATTGACATGTAACAGTTAATAGTTTCTGATGACCTGGCTACATGCAGTTTCTAACCCTTTGTCTGTCTCTCTGTGCTGTGTGTTCTAGGTGGGGACCTCTCTGGAAGCTCTGTACTGCAGCAGGGGCCCACGGTGGAGGAGGAGGAGGACAGGGAGACTGGGGACATGGCCTTTCTGAAGGACCTCCTGAGCCCTGGACCAATGGAAGCAGATGAGTTCAGTCGAGATTGGCAAGGCATCTTCGGCTGCTTGGAGTTCTCTGACCCTGCCCCCCTCACAGCCCCCACCCCCACCCTGGTCCTCCCTCCCCCTACTGGAGCAGCCTGCCCCCCCTCTCAGTCCCCCAGTCCCACCCTGGTCCTTCCTCCCCCTACTGGAGCAGCCTGCCCCCCCTCTCAGTCCCCCAGTCCCACCGGCTTCCTGCCCTCCCAGCTGCTGGACCACAGTCTGAGTTCTACAGGTCAGTCAGTCAGCACCATCTCCTGTCTGACCTCTAGTGGCCAGATGAACTTACTGCATGTCTGACCTCTAGTGGCCAGATGACCTTACTGCATGTCTGACCTCTAGATGACCTTACTGCCTGTCTGATCTCTAGTGGCCAGATGACCTTACTGCATGTCTGACCTCTAGTGGCCAGATGACCTTACTGCCTGTCTGACCTCTAGTGGCCAGATGACCTTACAGCATGTCTGACCTCTAGTGGCCAGAGGACCTTACTGGCTGTCTGACCTCTAGTGGCTGGATGACCTTACTGCATATCTGACCTCTAGTAGATAGATGACCTTACTGCCTGTCTGACCTCTAGTGGCCAGATGACCTTACTGCATGTCTGACCTCTAGTAGATAGATGACCTTACTGCATGTCTGACCTCTAGTGGCTGGATGACCTTACTGCATGTCTGACCTCTAGTGGCCAGATGACCTTACTGCATGTCTGACTATTGGCTGGATGATCTAGTATCATCTAGAAAATGATAGTTTGTCTCCAGTTCTAGAAGCTGATAGTTTGTCTCCAGTTCTAGTATCAGCTAGAAACTGATAGTTTGTCTCCAGTTCTAGAAACTGATAGTTTGTCTCAGTTCTAGAAACTGATAGTTTGTCTCCAGTTCTAAAAACTGATAGTTTGTCTCCAGTTCTAGAAACTGATAGTTTGTCTGCAGTTCTAGAAACTGATAGTTTGTCCCCAGTTCTAGTATCATCTAGAAACTGATACTTTGTCTCCAGTTATAGTATCATCTAGAAACTGAAAGTTTGTCTCCAGTTATAGTATCATCTAGAAACTGATAGTTTGTCTCCAGTTATAGTATCATCTAGAAACGGATAGTTTGTCTCCAGTTATAGTATCATCTAGAAACTGATAGTTTGTCTCCAGTTCTAGAAACTGATAGTTTGTCTCCAGTTCTAGTATCATCTAGAAGCTGATAGTTTGTCTCCAGTTTCTAGAAATTGATAGTTTGTCTCCAGTTATAGTATCATCTAGAAACTGATAGTTTGTCTCCAGTTATAGTATCATCTAGAAACTGATAGTTTGTCTCCAGTTCTAGAAACTGATAGTTTGTCTCCAGTTCTAGTATCATCTAGAAGCTGATAGTTTGTCTCCAGTTTCTAGAAATTGATAGTTTGTCTCCAGTTCTAGTATCATCTAGAAACTGATAGTTTGTCTCCAGTTCTAGAAACTGATAGTTTGTCTCCAGTTCTAGAAACTGATAGTTTGTCTCCAATTCTAAAAACAGATAGTTTGTCTCCAGTTCTAGAAACGGATAGTTTGTCTGCAGTTCTAGTATCATCTAGAAACTGATAGTTTGTCTGCAGTTCTAGTATCATCTAGAAACTGATAGTTTGTCTGCAGTTCTAGTATCATCTAGAAGTTGATAGTTTGTCTGCAGTTCTAGTATCATCTAGGAACTGATAGTTGTCTCCAGTTCTAGAAACTGATAGTTTGTCTCCAGTTCTAGTATCATCTACAAGCTGATAGTGTGTCTGCAGTTCTAGTATCATCTAGAAACTGCTAGTTTGTCCCCAGTTCTAGTATCATCTAGAAACTGATAGTTTGTCTCCAGTTTTAGAAACTGATAGTTTGTCTCCAGTTCTAGAAGCTGATAGTTTGTCTCCAGTTCTAGAATCATCTAGAAACGGATAGTTTGTCTCCAGTTCTAGAAACTGATAGTTTGTCTCCAGTTCTAGAAGCTGATAGTTTGTCTCCAGTTCTAGAAGCTGATAGTTTGTCTCCAGTTCTAGTATCATCTAGAAACTGATAGTTTGTCTCCAGTTCTAGTATCATCTAGAAACTGATAGTTTGTCTCCAGTTCTAGTATCATCTAGAAACTGATAGTTTGTCTGCAGTTCTAGTATCATCTAGAAGCTGATAGTTTGTCTCCAGTTCTAGAAACTGATAGTTTGTCTCCAGTTCTAGAAACTGATAGTTTGTCTCCAGTTCTAGAAGCTGATAGTTTGTCTCCAGTTCTAGTATCAGCTAGAAACTGATAGTTTGTCTCCAGTTATAGTATCATCTAGAAACGGATAGTTTGTCTCCAGTTATAGTATCATCTAGAAACTGATAGTTTGTCTCCAGTTCTAGAAACTGATAGTTTGTCTCCAGTTCTAGTATCATCTAGAAGCTGATAGTTTGTCTCCAGTTTCTAGAAATTGATAGTTTGTCTCCAGTTATAGTATCATCTAGAAACTGATAGTTTGTCTCCAGTTATAGTATCATCTAGAAACTGATAGTTTGTCTCCAGTTCTAGAAACTGATAGTTTGTCTCCAGTTCTAGTATCATCTAGAAGCTGATAGTTTGTCTCCAGTTTCTAGAAATTGATAGTTTGTCTCCAGTTCTAGTATCATCTAGAAACTGATAGTTTGTCTCCAGTTCTAGAAACTGATAGTTTGTCTCCAGTTCTAGAAACTGATAGTTTGTCTCCAATTCTAAAAACAGATAGTTTGTCTCCAGTTCTAGAAACGGATAGTTTGTCTGCAGTTCTAGTATCATCTAGAAACGGATAGTTTGTCTGCAGTTCTAGTATCATCTAGAAACTGATAGTTTGTCTGCAGTTCTAGTATCATCTAGAAGTTGATAGTTTGTCTGCAGTTCTAGTATCATCTAGGAACTGATAGTTGTCTCCAGTTCTAGAAACTGATAGTTTGTCTCCAGTTCTAGTATCATCTACAAGCTGATAGTGTGTCTGCAGTTCTAGTATCATCTAGAAACTGCTAGTTTGTCCCCAGTTCTAGTATCATCTAGAAACTGATAGTTTGTCTCCAGTTTTAGAAACTGATAGTTTGTCTCCAGTTCTAGAAGCTGATAGTTTGTCTCCAGTTCTAGAATCATCTAGAAACGGATAGTTTGTCTCCAGTTCTAGAAACTGATAGTTTGTCTCCAGTTCTAGAAGCTGATAGTTTGTCTCCAGTTCTAGAAGCTGATAGTTTGTCTCCAGTTCTAGTATCATCTAGAAACTGATAGTTTGTCTCCAGTTCTAGTATCATCTAGAAACTGATAGTTTGTCTCCAGTTCTAGTATCATCTAGAAACTGATAGTTTGTCTGCAGTTCTAGTATCATCTAGAAGCTGATAGTTTGTCTCCAGTTCTAGAAACTGATAGTTTGTCTCCAGTTCTAGAAACTGATAGTTTGTCTCCAGTTCTAGAAGCTGATAGTTTGTCTCCAGTTCTAGTATCAGCTAGAAACTGATAGTTTGTCTCCAGTTCTAGAAACTGATAGTTTGTCTCCAGTTCTAGAAGCTGATAGTTTGTCTGCAGTTCTAGTATCATCTAGAAACGGATAGTTTGTCTCCAGTTCTAGTATCATCTAGAAACTGATAGTTTGTCTCCAGTTCTAGAAACTTATAGTTTGTCTCCAGTTATAGTATCATATAGAAGCTGATAGTTTGTCTCCAGTTCTAGAAACTGATAGTTTGTCTGCAGTTCTAGTATCATCTAGAAACTGATAGTTTGTCTCCAGTTCTAGTATCATCTAGAAGCTGATAGTTTGTCTCCAGTTATAGTATCATCTAGAAACTGATAGTTTGTCTCCAGTTCTAGAAACTGCTAGTTTGTCTGCAGTTCTAGTATCATCTAGAAACGGATAGTTTGTCTCCAGTTCTAGTATCATCTAGAAACTGATAATTTGTCTCCAGTTCTAGTATCATCTAGAAACTGATAGTTTGTCTCCAGTTCTAGAAACTGATAGTTTGTCTCCAGTTCTAGTATCATCTAGAAACTGATAGTTTGTCTCCAGTTCTAGTATCATCTAGATGCTGATAGTTTGTCTCCAGTTCTAGTATCATCTAGAAACTGATTCTAGTACATTCTTATCAGCTTGTTGTGTTCAGTCTCCTCTTTTTTCCTGGAAGAATGATGACATCACATTCCCTTGTCTCCTCTCCCTCCCTCCTATTCTCCCTCATCCTCTGTCCTTCTGTCTCTCAGGCTGGGCGACTCCTCCCATGTTCCAGGCTCCGCCCCTACAGTCCCCAGTGTCTGGCCAGGTCCAGTCAGCTAAGGGCGGCCCAAAGTCAACAGCCAATGGTGAGAGGGTGTGGTTTGTGAGGCTTGCTGTCGTTGGCTCAGTAGTGCAGGGTTTAGTTTTAGCTTTCAGATGTGCCTTACAGTACCAATTCACCACACTCAAGGGGTGTGTGTGTGTGTGTGTGTGTGTGTGTGTGTGTGTGTGTGTGTGTGTGTGTGTGTGTGAGTTCCTAAAGGTGCATCGCGGGACATGTCTGCATGGTTCAACCTGTTTGCTGATCTGGACCCCCTCTCTAACCCTGACGTCATCGGACGCTCTGAAGATGAGATCCTCAATGCCTGAGGGGGTGTGTGTGTGTGTGTGCAGTTACTGTATACTTTATAATGTCTGAAATATTCCATATTGGTGATAGAGGAGGATTTGACTGAGATTAATATTCTATACAGGATATGTCCTGTAAGGGGGTGAGTTTAACCTTAGAGATAGCATATAGAACCTAACACCTGATTGGTTGGCCCAACAACCTAACACCTGATTGGTTGGCCCAACAACCTATCACCTGATTGGTTGGCCCAACAACCTATCACCTGATTGGTTGGCCCAACAACCTATCACCTGATTGGTTGGCCCAACAACCTAACACCTGATTGGTTGGCCCAGGTTGGCCCAACAACCTAATTGGTTGGCCCAACAACCTAACACCTGATTGGTTGGCCCAACAACCTATCACCTGATTGGTTGGCCCAACAACCTATCACCTGATTGGTTGGCCCAACAACCTAACACCTGATTGGTTGGCCCAGGTTGGCCCAACAACCTAATTGGTTGGCCCAACAACCTAACACCTGATTGGTTGGCCCAACAACCTATCACCTGAATGGTTGGCCCAACAACCTAACACCTGATTGGTTGGCCCAACAACCTAACACCTGATTGGTTGGCCCAACAACCTAACACCTGATTGGTTGGCCCAACAACCTAACACCTGATTGGTTGGCCCAACAACCTAACACCTGATTGGTTGGCCCAACAACCTAACACCTGATTGGTTGGCCCAACAACCTAACACCTGATTGGTTGGCCCAACAATCTAACACCTGATTGGTTGGCCCAACAACCTAACACCTGATTGGTTGGCCCAACAACCTAACACCTGATTGGTTGGCCCAACAACCTAACACCTGATTGGTTGGCCCAACAATCAGGTGTTAGGTTGTTGGGCCAACCAATCAGGTTTTAGGTTGTTGGGCCAACCAAGCAGGTGTTAGATTGTTGGCCCAACAACCTATCACCTGATTTGTTGGCCCAACAACCTATCACCTGATTGGTTGGCCCAACAACCTATCACCTGATTGGTTGGCCCAACAACCTAACACCTGATTGGTTGGCCCAACAACCTAACACCTGATTGGTTGGCCCAGGTTGGCCCAACAACCTATTACCTGATTGGTTGGCCCAACAACCTAACACCTGATTGGTTGGCCCAACAACCTAACACCTGATTTTTGGGCCAACCAATCAGGTGTTAGGTTGTTGGGCCAACCAATCAGGTTTTAGGTTGTTGGGCCAACCAAGCAGGTGTTAGATTGTTGGCCCAACAACCTATCACCTGATTGGTTGGCCCAACAACCTATCACCTGATTGGTTGGCCCAACAACCTAACACCTGATTGGTTGGCCCAACAACCTAACACCTGATTGGTTGGCCCAGGTTGGCCCAACAACCTATTACCTGATTGGTTGGCCCAACAACCTAACACCTGATTGGTTGGCCCAACAACCTATCACCTGATTGGTTGGCCCAACAACCTAACACCTGATTGGTTGGCCCAACAACCTAACACCTGATTGGTTGGCCCAACACCCTAACACCTGATTGGTTGGCCCAACAATCAGGTGTTAGCTTGTTGGCCCAACAACCTATCACCTGATTGGTTGGCCCAACAACCTATCACCTGATTGGTTGGCCCAACAACCTATCACCTGATTGGTTGGCCCAACAACCTATCACCTGATTGGTTGGCCCAACAACCTAACACCTGATTGGTTGGCCCAACAACCTAACACCTGATTGGTTTGCCCAACAACCTAACACCTGATTGGTTGGCCCAACAACCTAACACCTGATTGGTTGGCCCAACAGCCTATCACCTGATTGGTTGGCCCAACAACCTAACACCTGATTGGTTGGCCCAACAACCTAACACCGGGCCGGTTTCTACCAGTGACATGGTCTATAATACTAATTATAAAGCGGATACTTTGGGTCCTGAATTCTGATTGGCTGAAACAGCATTCCAGTCGTGTGTATATCAGACGATATACCACAGGTATGACACAACTCCCTGTTTGCTGTTCCGTTTATGTTGGGAAGCGGTTTAGAATAGCAATAAGGCACTTCTGGGTTGGTGGTATATGGCCAGTAGAGCAGTGCTAAGGGCTGTACCCTGGACCTCTGCTTCACGTCGTGCCAACAGCCTTTACGCGGGGTATATTGGCCATATATCACAGCCCCTCTGGCCTTATTGCTTAACTAAAGACTCCCCGTGGATCTCTAGTTCCAACAGTGTATTTTCACACAACTATTATGGTGCTGAAGAGCTGCAGATTCCACATCTAGTTTTGTTTTCAACTAAAAGCTGGGAAAAAAAATTTTCCCCCAAGAATCATGATTTATCCGATCAGTTTTTGTTTCTAAAGGAAGTCTAAGGAAAGTATCAACACTGGAGTGATGTGGAACGACGTCAAGCAACGAGCAGATGGCTTATACAGCTTATACAACCTGTTGGGGCTACAGGTTAGCAATGAACCCCGAGCCGGGATTGCTAACAAGGCTGGAAATTCAAAACATCAAAAATCTAATAATTTCAATTTCTCAAACAATCAACTATTTTACACAATTTAAATGATAAACATCTCCTTAATCTAACCACATTGTTCGATTTTCAAAGAGGCTTTACGGCAAAAGCATAAAGTTAGATTATGTTAGGACAGTACATAGCCACAAAAGTACAAACATCCATTTTCAATTCAAGGTCAGGCGTCACCAAAAGCAGAAACCAGCTTGAATTATGCACTAACTTTTGTCAATCTCCATCAGATGACACTCCTAGGACATTATGTTATACAATACATGCATTTTTTGTTCCATCAAGTTCATATTTATATCCAAAAACAGCATTTTACAGTAGCATGAAATTCAGATTTTTTTCTTCTCTGAAATGCTTCCGGTGAACATAACAAAATTACTATTCGAAAACATTGGTAAATTATAATATTGTCATTCAAAGAATAATATATTATCATCTCGTAATTGCTACCGAATGGCCAGATCTCAAAATAACTTTACTGGGAAATCACATTTTGCAATAAACGGGGTGCTATGCTAAGAACAACAGGCTATGCTATACAGTTAGCATCATCTAAAATCGATAATAACATTGTAAATATCCCCTTACCTTTGATTATCTCCATCAGAAGGGAGGCATCCCAGGTCCGGAAGGCATCCCAGGTCCGGAACAAATGTGGTTTCTTTTGACAAAGTTCATAATTTATGTCCAAATAACACCAAGTACTTAGCGTTCATTATGCTCCCACAAAACGTGGTGGGGGGCTGGTAAAATCACGCCGAAAAGCTAAAAAAACCTAGTAAATAATCTATTTATGTTCGTTCAAACATGTCAAATGTTGTTTAGCATTAATCTTTTGGTCCATTTTTAACGTTAAACATCAGTAATATTTTCACACAACCTATCCTATGTCTAGATAAAAAATGATGACAAACTCACGTTTCTCAGATTTATGCGCAGGCGCAAAAAAATTAAGGGATGACATGTCAACTTCCTTGGATTCTAATTTGCTCTCTGTTTATCATAGACGCTTCAAACAACTTTATAAAGATCGTTGACATCTAGTGGAAGCCGTAGGTGTTGCGAAATGAATCCTTTCTCACTATGGTATCTATAAAACAATGACACTAAATAGTACAGTCACAAAATTCACATTTTTTTTGATCTATTTTTCACAGGTTTTTGCCTGCAATATGAGTTTTGTTATACTTACAGACACCATTCAAACTGTTTTAGAAAATTCAGAGTGTTTTCTATCCGAATGTGTTAATAATATGCATATCCTAGCTTCTGAGTTGGTGTAGGAGGCAGTTAAAAATGGGCACATCTTTTTTTCAAAATGTCTCAATACTGCCCCCGAGCCCCAACAGGTTATTAACATTGGCTTTAGGTCATCACTGTCCCCCCCCCCCATCACTGATTATTTGGATGACGGCGGTGTGGTAAAATCAGCAGAGAGGGGGCAAACCGTAACTCCCAATCTGTAACACACAGCTGTGAGTTAACAGAGATGATGTCTAAGATAGTATTACTGATGGCCTAATCATGTAAACTGCAGCATCTGGTTCTTGTCTCCACTATAAGAACTGGATTTGATACATCTCCCCTGCTAATACTACCATCCAGCCCCTTTAGCAGATAGGATTTATACTGTACTGTACTACTGTACTGTAGTCACATAGATCACCTAGGAAACAGTGTTTCCTACCTCACTGGAGCTCAAATCACTGATTTTTGTTTTCGTTGATACAGGAAATCTAGAAGCTTTTCCGCTTCTCTGGAATCTGTTTGATTATTGTGTATCTTCTTCTGAATCAGCAGAAGCCTGATTATCACTAGCCCAGGTAGCTCTGTTGGGATGACATCTTTTCATGTGAAGAATGGGAATATTGTGCAGTCGTAAGTCTCATGATGCAGTTTTTCTTACTTTACACTGCATTCGGAAAGTATTCAGACCCCTTCACTTTTTCCAAATTTTGTTACATTACAGCCTTATTCTAAAATGGATTAAATATATAGTCCCGTGTGGCTCAGTTGGTAGAGCATGGTGTTTGCAACGCCAGGGTTGTGGGTTCGATTCCCACGGGGGACCAGTACGGAGAAAAAATGTATGTATTCACTACTGTAAGTCGCTCTGGATAAGAGCGTCTGCTAAATGACTAAAATGTAAATAGTTTTTTCCCCTTCATTAATCTACACACAATACCCCATAATGACAGAGCAAAAACAGGTTTTTAGAAATGTTTGCAAATGTATTACAAAAACCCCCAGGAAATATCACATTTTCATAAGTATTCAGACCCTTTAGTCAGTAATTTGAAGAAGCACCTTTGGTAGTGATTACATCCTTGCGTCGTCTTGGGTATAATGCTACAAGCTTGTCACACCTGTATTTGGGGAGTTTCTCCCATTCTTCTCTGCAGATCCTCTCAAGCTCTGTCAGGTTGGATGGGGAGCGTCACTGCACAGCTATTGTCAGGTCTCTCCAGAGATGTTCGTTCAGGTTCAAGTCCGGGCTCTGGCTGGGCCACTCAAGGGCATTCAGAGACTTGTCCCGAAGCCACTCCTGCGTTGTCTTGGCTGTGTGCTTAGGTCATTGTCCTGTTGGAAGGTGAAACTTCGCCCCAGTCTGAAGTCCTGAGAGCTCTGGAGCAGGTTTTCATTAAGGATCTCTTTGTACTTTTCCCTGTTCATCTTTCTCTTGATCCTGACTAGTCTCCCAGTCCCTGCCTCTGAAAAACATCCCTACAGCATGATGCTGCCACCACCATGCTTCACCGTAGGGATGGTATTGGCCAGGTGATGAGCGGGGCCAGGTTTCCTCTAAACGTGACGCTTGGAATTCAGGCCAAAGAGTTCAATCTTGGTTTCATCAGACCAGAAAATCTTGTTTCTCATGGTCTGAGAGTCATTTAGGTGCCTTTTGTCAAACTCCAAGCGGACTGTCATGTGCCTTTTACTGAGGAGTGGCTTCCATCTGGCTACTCTACCATAAAGGCCTGATTGGTGGAGTGCTGCAGAGATGGTTGTCCTTCTGGAATGTTCTCCCATCTCCACAGAGGAACTCTAGTGCTCTGTCAGAGTGACCATCGGGTTCTTGGTCACCTCCCTGATCAAGGCCCTTCTTCCCCTATTACTCAGCTTGGCCCGGGCGACTCTCATAGCAAACAGTCTGAATACTTATTTATATAAGGTATTTCTGTTTCTTATTTTTAATTAACGTGAGAACATTTCTAAAAATCTGTTTCTGCCTTGTCATTATGGGGTATTGTGATGTCATTATGGGGTATTGTGTGTAGATTGAGGAAAAAATGAATTTAAACAATTTTAGACTAAGGCTGTAACGTAACAAAATGTGGAAAAAGTGAAGGGGTCTGAATACTTTCCAAATGCACTGATACATACAGACAAGAATGTATATCAATCACAAATGCTTTATGTTATTCAACATTGCCTTTTATTTCACTTAAAGGATGTATATAACGTCATAGGATGAAACGGGGATGTATGCAACGGGGATGTATGTAATGTCATAGGATGAAACAGGGCTGTTATCAACAGACATGTTGAAGGAACTTTATTAAACTGTTATTTGAGATGTTTTTCCATTTGTGCGTTTCTTTAAAAGTATTTATTTGTCATCAAGTTTAGTATTTCATTACCAACTCACCTCCCATCCCCTCCAGTCTACCCTGGTGGACATCTCTGCCAATACATTTGAAGGTCGATTTTGGGCAAAAGCGCAAAAATAATGTATTTTAAACAGTATAACTGATCAATGCACCACCATACATGGTAATTTATTGCTTAAAAAAATGGTTAAATAAGATATTTGGCTACAGAAGTGCCATTTCTTTCCGATCTCCAAAAACAAATCCTGTGAAATGATGTCAACACATACTGGAGGAGTTACTGGCTAGCTTTGCTAACAAACTAGCTATAGTGGCTAGCTTAGCAAACAAACTAGCTACAGTGGATGGCTTAGCTAATGAACTAGCTCTAGTGGCTAGCTTAGCTAACAAACTAGCTACAGTGGCTAGCTTAGCTAACCAACTAGCTACAGTGGCTAGCTTAGCTAACAAACTAGCTACAGTGGCAAGCTTAGCTAACAAACTAGCTACAGTGGCTAGCTTAGCTAACAAACTAGCTACAGTGGCTAGCTTAGCTAACAAACTAAGTACAGTGGATGGCTTAGCTAATGAACTAGCTACAGTGGCTAGCTTAGCTAACGAATTAGCTACAGTGGCTAGCTTAGCTAACAAACTAGCTACAGTGGCTTTCATAGCTAATGAACGAGCTACAGTTGAAGTCGAAGTTTACATACACTTAGGTTGGAGTCATTAAAACTCGTTTTTCAACCACTCCACAAATTTCTTGTTAACAAACTATAGTTTTGGAAAGTCGGTTAGGACATCTACTTTGTGCATGACACAAGTAATTTTTCCAACAATTGTTTACAGAGAGATTATTTAACTTATAATTCCCTGTATCACAATTCCAGTGGGTCAGAAGTTTACATACACTAAGTTGACTGTGCCTTTAAACAGCTTGGAAAATTCCAGAAAATGATGTCATGGCTTTAGAAGCTTCTGATAGGCTAATTGACATAATTTGAGTCAATTGGAGGTGTACCTGTGGATGGATTTCAAGGCCTACCTTCAAACTCAGTGCCTCTTTGCTTGACATCATGGGAAAATCAAAAGAAATCAGCCAAGACCTCAGAAAAAAAATTGTAGACCTCCACAAGTCTGGTTCAACCTTGGGAGCAGTTTCGAAACGCCTGAAGGTACCACGTTCATCTGTACAAACAATAGTACGCAAGTATAAACACCATGGGACCACGCAGCCGTCATACCGCTCAGGAAGGAGACGCATTCTGTCTCCTAGAGATGAACGTACTTTGGTGCGAAAAGTGCAAATCAATCCCAGAACAACAGCAAAGGACCTTGTGAAGATGCTGGAGGAAACGGGTACAAAAGTATCTATATCCACAGTAAAACGAGTACTATATTGACATAACCTGAAAGGCCGCTCATTAAGGGAGAAGCCACTTCTCCAAAACTACCATAAAAAAAGCCAGACTACGGTTTGCAACTGCACATGGGGACAAAGATCGTACTTTTTGGAGAAATGTCCTCTGGTCTGATGAAACAAAAATAGAATAATGACCATCGTTATGTTTGGTGGAAAAAGGGGGAGGCTTGCAAGCCGAAGAACATCATCCCAACCGTGAAGCACGGGGGTGGCAGCATCATGTTGTGGGGGTGCTTTGCTGCAGGAGGGACTGGTGCACTTCACAAAATAGATGGCATCATGAGGCTGGAAAATTATGTGGATATATTGAAGCAACATCTCAAGACATCAGTCAGGAAGTTAAAGCTTCGTTGCAAATGGGTCTTCCAATGACCCCAAGCATACTTCCAAAGTTGTGGCAAAATGGCTTAAGGACAACAAAGTCAAGGTATTGGAGTGGCCATCACAAAGCCCTGACCTCAAACCTATAGAAAATTTGTGGGCATAACTGAAAAAGTGTGTGCGAGTAAGGAGGCCTACAAACCTGACTCAGTTACACCAGCTCTGTCAGGAGGAATGGGACAAAATTCACCCAACTTATTGTGGGAAGCTTGTGGAAGGCTACCCGCAACATTTGACAAAAGTTTAAGTTGTTAAAGGCAATGCTACCAAATACTAATTGAGTGTATGTAAACTTCTGACCCACTGGGAATGTGATGAAAGAAATAAAACATTCTCTCTACTATTATTCTGACATTTCACATTCTTAAAATAAATTGGTGATCCTAACTGACCTAAGACAGGGAATTTTTACTTTGATTAAATGTCAGGAATTGTGAACAACTGAGTTTAAATGTGTTTGGTTAAGGTGTATGTAAACTTCCGACTTCAACTGTACATTGGTCATGTGCACACCTGACTAGAATGACACTGATGTACCACCAAAGGCACACCCCATTTACGTTTGAAAATTGGGAAAGATGCGGATTTGGATCGTGTCCAAAGTTGACCTTTAACAGGAAACCCCATCTCTACTGCTACAGGTTGTAAAACATGATCAAATATCATCTCCAATATTAACTTCTACTTTGACAGAAGAGCTCTTCATTTCTCTGCTGAGTCGACAGTACTGGTAGTTTAGAAGTCTGTACAGTTCTGTAGAACGTTTAGAGCCCTGACCCTAAACCGGGATAAACTCTGAGCTCTAGTAATAACCACCCAAAACTCCTCCCGACCCTAAGGGCTCTATTCAATCTGTATGGCTGATGTTCAACCAGCTGATAGAAATGTAAAGGCAACGTTCCTGTGTTAGCAGAGACTGCATTCACGGTCAACGCTGCATATGTCAGCTCTCCAATGGGAAATGACCTTTACATTTCTATCACACGGTCTGTAACGCTTCAGCCATCCAGATTGAATACAGCCCTAATTCTAGCTGAGTAACCGAACCCTAAGTAAGTTACACTAACCCCCTAACCAGCCTTAAATGACCCCTAACCCCCTAACCAACCTTAAATGACCCCTAACCAACCTTAAATGACCCCTAACCCCCTAACCAACCTTAAATTACCCCTAACCAACCTTAAATGACCCCTAACTCCCTAACCAACCTTAAATGACCCCTAACCAACCTTAAATGACCCCTAACCCCCTAACCAACCTTAAATTACCCCTAACCAACCTTAAATGACCCCTAACCCCCTAACCAACCTTATATGACCCCTAACCAACCTTATATGACCCCTAACCAACCTTAAATGACCCCTAACCAGCCTTAAATAGCCCCTAACCCCCTAACCAACCTTAAATTACCCCCAACCCCCTAACCAACCTTAAATTACCCCCAACCCCCTAACCAACCTTATATGACCCCTAACCAACCTTAAATGACCCCTAACCAGCCTTAAATGGCCCATAACCCCCTAACCAACCTTAAATGACCCCTAAGCAACCTTAAATGACCCCTAAGCAACCTTAAATGACCCCTAACCAACCTTAAATTACCCCTAACCCCCTAACCAACCTTAAATGGCCCCTAAACCCCCTAACCAACCTTACGTGGCCCCTAAACCCCCTAACCAACCTTAAATTACCCCTAGCCCCCCAACCAACCTTAAATTACCCCTAACAACCTTAAATGACCCCTAACCCCCTAACCAACCTTAAATTACCCCCAACCAACCTTAAATTACCCCCAACCAACCTTAAATTACCCCTAACCCCCCAACCAACCTTAAATTACCCCTAACCCCCTAACCAACCTAATAATAACGTTATATTATTACTATTTTAATCCAGTTCTCCTTGTCAGCCTAAAATACAAACACAGTGCCTCAATATTATCTCCAGATCCAGTACATTTAAGACACTTCCCCATGGCAGGCACAGTAAAGTAACAGCGCCTCTTCAACCTTAGGAGGCTGAATAAATTTGACTTGGCACCTAAAACCCTCACATACTTCTACAGATGCACAATTGAGAGCATCCTGTTGGGCTGTATCACCGCCTGGTACGGCAACTGCACCGCCCACAACCGCAGGGCTCTGCAGAGGATGGTGCGGTCTACCCAACGCATCACTGGGGGCAAACTACCTGCCCTCCAGGACACCTACAGCACCCAATGTCACAGGAAGGCCAAAAAGATCATCAAGGACAACAACCACCCGTGGGGAGGGATAGAGGGGAGGGATAGAGGAAGGGAAGAAAGAGGAGGGAGGAGGGAGGGAGGGAGGAAAAGGGAAGGATGGAGGAAGGGAGGAAAGGGTAGGGATGGATGGAGGAAGGGAGGGAGGGAGGAAAGGGGAGGGAGGGATGGAGGAAAGGGGAGGGAGGGAGGAAAGGGGAGGGATGGATGGAGGAAAGGGGAGGGATGGAGGAAGGAAGGGATGGAGGAAGGGAGATGAGGAAAGGAGGGAGGGAATGAGAGAGAGAGAGCGAGAGGAGGCAGACAAAGCAGAACACTGGACAGACACCACGAGACAGGTCTTCAGGCACATTATTGTTTTTCTTTCGTCCCCCCATCTTAGTTTTGCTACGATATCTCTGAGCCCAGATCACCGCGGAAACCACACAGCCTGGGTCACCATGGAAACCACACGGCCCAGATCACCATGGAAACCACCCAGCTTCACACTGGAAGACATCTTAATTCAAGATACATAATAATGATTTAAAAATGTGGAGAGGTTTCATGGTTTAATGCGATGAAAATAAAAAGTAGTTTCCTGTATCCTCTCGGTACATCGGATCAGTGGAACGTTGGGACCAGGTTGGACCAGTGGGTGGAGTTAGAATGACCAGGTAGAACCAGGGGACAGTTATGACCAGGGGAGTTAGCATGTCGAAGGCGTCTCCAGCGGCAGGGTTTTATGTTCGTTATGTTTATCTGTCATGTTATTCAGCAGTCTGTCCTCCAGGGCAGAGGTGTGGAGCTCTAGCTCTCTGGTTCCTCCAGGTGTCTGGGCAGGCAGGGTTGCTGGTGGACCGTGCTGGTGCCCCAGGATACCCCTAGGGAAGGGGACAGGCTACGGAGGCCCACCCCACCGAGAGGCATCATGGAAGGGGACAGACTGCGCAGGCCAACCCCACCCAGAGGCACCAAGCTGGGGGACAGGCTGCGGATGCCAACCCCTGATCTGAAGCTGAGCTCCGGGGCAGGCAGCAGGGGTTTCAGGATGCTGACCAGGCAGAAGGCTGAGCCACTCTTAGGGATGAAGTTCACCTTGTTACGGTCCGGACACAGGAAGGGAGGAATCTCCTGGAGGGGTCTGGGACTGTAAAACAAACACACACATTGTCATTCAACACTAATATGACATAGATTATTTATGGTATTTACTGAGCAGAGTGCCCTTTTCCTATATAAGAGGAGTAATAGAAGTATGGCCACAAAAGGCTGTACATGGCTAGTATTAATGTTCTGAGTTAGCTTCTACTATGGTGGGCTCCAGCTAGTTATAATGTTCTGAGTTAGCTTCTACTATGGTGGGCTCCAGCTAGTTTTAATGCTCTGAGTTAGCTTCTACTATGGTGGGCTCCAGCTAGTTATAATGTTCTGAGTTAGCTTCTACTATGGTGGGCTCCAGCTAGTTTTAATGTTCTGAGTTAGCTTCTACTGTGGTGGGCTCCAGCTAGTTTTAATGTTCTGAGTTAGCTTCTACTATGGTGGGCTCCAGCTAGTTTTAATGCTCTGAGTTAGCTTCTACTATGGTGGGCTCCAGCTAGTTTTAATGCTCTGAGTTAGCTTCTACTATGGTGGGCTCCAGCTAGTTTTAATGTTCTGAGTTAGCTTCTACTATGGTGGGCTCCAGCTAGTTTTAATGCTCTGAGTTAGCTTCTACTATGGTGGGCTCCAGCTAGTTTTAATGTTCTGAGTTAGCTTCTACTATGGTGGGCTCCAGCTAGTTTTAATGTTCTGAGTTAGCTTCTACTATGGTGGGCTCCAGCTAGTTTTAATGTTCTGAGTTAGCTTCTACTATGGTGGGCTCCAGCTAGTTTTAATGTTCTGAGTTAGCTTCTACTATGGTGGGCTCCAGCTAGTTTTAATGTTCTGAGTTAGCTTCTACTACGGTGGGCTCCAGCTAGTTATAATATACTTTGATATTACCGGCCGCAAGTGATATGGCGAAAACAATGTGTGGGGAGGCTGATATGTTAGGAGGATATGGGGAGGCTGATATGTTAGGAGGATATGGGGAGGCTGATCTGTTAGGAGGATATGGGGAGGCTGATATGTTAGGAGGATATGGGGAGGCTGATATGTTAGGAGGATATGGGGAGGCTGATATGTCAGGAGGATATGGGGAGGCTGATATGTTAGGAGGATATGGGGAGGCTGATATGTTAGGAGGATATGGGGAGGCTGATATGTCAGAAGGATATGGGGAGGCTGATATGTCAGGAGGATATGGGGAGGCCGATATGTCAGGAGGATATGGGGAGGCTGATATGTCAGGAGGATATGGGGAGGCTGATATGTCAGGAGGATACGGGGAGGCTGATATGTCAGGAGGATATGGGGAGGCTGATATGTTAGGAGGATATGGGGAGGCTGAACTGTTAGGAGGATATGGGGAGGCTGATATGTCAGAAGGATATGGGGAGGCTGATATGTCAGGAGGATATGGGGAGGCTGATATGTCAGGAGGATATGGGGAGGCTGATATGTCAGGAGGATATGGGGAGGCTGATATGTCAGGAGGATATGGGGAGGCTGATATGTTAGGAGGATATGGGGAGGCTGATATGTTAGGAGGATATGGGGAGGCTGAACTGTTAGGAGGATATGGGGAGGCTGATATGTCAGGAAGATATGGGGAGGCTGATCTGTTAGGAGGATATGGGGAGGCTGATATGTTAGGAGGATATGGGT